>NC_058409.1:33825701-33850095 GCF_002201575.2 Neomonachus schauinslandi | reverse complement strand
TTTTTTTTTTTTTTTTTTTTTTTTTTTTTTTTTTTGCCTATCCAGAACTCTCTCTTCATGAAGGGTGATTTGTCACACACACACACACACACACAAAGCGAGATTAAATATAGTAATGTTTATGAAAATGTTAAAGTACAACATAAATGCCAATGACTTTAAAATTGGTTTAAGATTAAAAACTGGGGGACGCCTGGGTGGCTCAGTCAGTTAAGCGTCTGCCTTCGGCTCAGGTCATGATCCCAGGGTCCTGGGATCGAGCCCCGCATCGGGCTCCCTGCTCCGCGGGGAGCCTGCTTCTCCCTCTGCCTCTGTCTCTCTCTCTCTCTGTCTCTCATGAATAAATAAATAAAATCTTTAAAAAAAAAAAAAGATTAAAAACTGGTACATGAATTAAAAGATTAAAACTGGTACATGAATCTAAAAGTTCAAAATACATATTTCATGTTTAAGTCTTACAATTTCAAATTGGTACTAAGAGTTTCTAGTATGGGCTAATTTCACATTTTGCATATTCAGATTCTGATGACCACAGTTAAATTTAATTCATTTCAAGGGAAAAAGAAAGGTCCTTTTTCTTTTCTTCCACTGACTTTATCATTGATTTTTCTGGATTGAATTTAAAATAGACTAGTTTTTAAAAATCCTCTAGAATCTGTTGACCATTTTTTTTTCATAACCTTAGTTGCCACAGAGAGGATTATCACATGACCTGACCCTGAAACTGTTTGCTTATTTATAAAATGGACTAAAACTACCCTTCCTGCTTTCTTTTCACAAGCATTGTGACATTCAGTCCTTCATGTGTCATAAAAACATCTTTAAAATATGCAGAGCGTTATCAACGTGAGGTAGTCTCCATTGATGTCTGGGTTTATTTTATACCTTCCATGTGTCCAGGAGTTTTACTAAATGCTATGTCATATTCCTTAATGGTTTTATTTCAGGGAGAAAGCACCAGATCTAAATGCAACTGAATTAATTAAAACTTGGGGGGGGGGGAGTTTATTTAGTATAATGTATCCATACTATATCTATCTGTACTTCTTCCCTGTGCCTGTTCTCTCTCTCTCTCTCTTGATTCTACTTTATATCCTTTGAATCTGACAAAGGAAAGGATAGAGAGGCTGTAGTCAAATTTTCTGCTTTTGGGGGTGGAGGGTGGGTAGTGGTCAGAAGAAAACAAATCTCCAAAGTATCCAGTCGTGTGTTTCAATTTTGCCTATAAACAGCTGGGAAAATGTGCAGCCCTATTCTCTAAGGACAGAAGTTGATTATCTGAACTCCTGGACTCCCTCACAATGGGAGGCCACAAAACGGAGGTGAAACTGGAGAGTCATCAGGTGTAGCAGCTTGGCCTTAATTAGGGGCTTGGTTTTTTCCATGTTATTGAGTCTAGGCATTCTAAGATTATCATCTTTAGTGAATACTTTAAGACCATTAGTCTGAATACACAATGAGGAATTGGAGTTTAAATGCTGTAGAGCCATTTCTAAGAACACCTCCTTCCCTAATGATGCCTTTCTTCATAGAGCTTCATAGATTCAACTTCAAAAGTGGCCCCCCTCTGTAAATGGATGGCCACTCCTACCAAGTCTGCTGAGAATTTGAGATGTCCAAGTGAAGTGGCTGTACAAAACACAGTTCTTTTACTTAGGTTCTAAAACATCTGTAAGAGGAAGGAAAAGTTAAAATTTGAAGCCAGAAACTTGACCGTCTTCTTTTTGCATGCTAAGGGAGTAGCAGAATCTACTTCACGAAAGGTAGCTTTTTATTCCAGAAAATACCTTGTTAGAACTCTTTAAGTGTGATGTGTGAACCCCTGCCCTATTTCTTAGGGGTCCTATTTCCAAAGAAGAAGCAAAAACGGGATCTAAGTCACCTCACCTGACATAACAGAAGTAAAATTTGGGAAGGAGGACCCTAAGACGGACAGAGACCAGAAGATGGTCCAGGAAGATAGCAGGAGACAGAGATCTGGAAGAAGGGAGAAGCAGAGAAGAGCCGTCAATGGCAGGTGGTGGGAGAACCACAGGATGCTGCTTGCTCTCTGCCCCTCCATCATTCACAGCAGTGTTAGGGGCAGTAGAGAGAAGTCAGGGACAGGTTTGGGGAAAGAGAGTATGCCCTTTGCATATCGGACCTTCCTGCTGTCCTGCAAATACAAAGCGCTGTGAGAGCGTCAACAACCAACCAGCCAGCTCTCGCCTGGGGAGCCTGGACTTGACTAAGAGGGTAAAGGATGAGTAGGTGCTTGCCTACTTGGTCAGGAGTGGCAGGCAAAAAGTTCCACAGAGGATGCAGCACAGACAGAAGCATGGTGGTCTGGAAGGACTCAAGCAGCTGGGAGAAGCCACCTGTGATGGCTCTGCTCTGTTCAGGCATTGTCAGACACTTTTTTCTTTACTGTTTAAAAAAAAAATGGGGAAATAAAAAAGGAAATTTAGACAGAAGAAAGACCTAATCAGATTTTTGTCTTGAAAAGAAAGCTCTAGTGCATAGCTTCTGACCATTTGTTTCTTGGACAAATATTTACTGAACTTCAATATGCCAGGACTATGCTAGGCTCTGGGGATATAGTGATGAATTAAGGACTAGTTCTTATTCTTACAGCACTTACAACTTGGTTAGGAGATAGATGTTATAACATTATTCACAAAAATTAAAGTTTAATTATAAGTAGTAGAAAAGGTGCTTTGATTAAACATTAGAAAGGAGACCTAATTTTGTTTGAAGGTTGGGTGAGAGTTGGGTCAAGTCAGGCCACCCAGATGAAACTTAACAGATAGGCAGCCACCAGCCAAGTAAAGAGGGGTACTGTAGCTCTGTAGAGTTTGGGGAAGCTCGAGGCTTAACAGTCAATTAGGAAGCTATTCTAATGGCCCAGGTAGGTTCCCAAGTCCTGATCTACAGAAATTGAGGGGTTGTCTCCAAAGCCACCTCTAGCTCTGAAGTTATTGAGAAGTAAGCATCTCCTACGTGCTTTACATTGCACTAGGTACTGATTAGGAATGAAATAAAAGATATGTAAGTTATAGATCCCCAACAGAGTGACTGTCCAACAAATCAGGCATTTAGTGCAGGTTCAGGGAGTTTAGCTCTGGTTATGTATATTGTTTTATAGAGCCTTAACAGAATTCATATAATACTTTTAATTATTTCTTATTGAAATGACAGAACCATCTACCATGGCCCAACATCTGTTTTTTAAAATCATAAGATTTCTTAAGTTTCTTTTCTTGGATTGCCTCCTATTTGAAGCTCTCCAGTCATGATGGATGGATGATTGGTAGATAGGTAGATAGGTAGGTAGGTAGAGAGAGAGATAGCTAGCTAGCTGTTTGAAGCTTAAAATGAAGCTTAAAATACTGAACACCTGGTAGGACTCTACTGATCTTCTTCACAGTGGAGGTAAAAGTGTCAACAATCTGAGGAACTACCACTTAATTGGTGGCATTACTGTTAACTTACAGAGGCAGTGCTTTGCACATAAAAAGCACTCACATATTTGGGTGGATGAATAAGTGTACCAATGAACACTGCTTCAAAGTGTTCCACTGAGCAGTAGAATCACATGTCTGCCAGAAACTCCCTATGGCTATGGTTACATCAATGTGGTCATAGTGCTATCCTTAAGTGCTTTCACTGATGTAATGGACACAAAGTGGGATGTGTTCCCACTCTTTCTCTGCCTACTCAAAATGATTCTCATTCTGCCCACCCCGTTTTTCTCCCCACCTTTGATAAACTCCAAAGAGTTTCCCTTTCTAATTTTCAGGGCTCTAATATTCAGAACTGGGAGAAAGGTGAGTAAAAAAGTGAAAAGATGTTCAGGATAGGGTTGAGGAATAAGTGGTTTTATTTTTTTCTTATTTATTGGACCATTTTTTTCAGTAATCCTTATACTTTGGCATAAATGGGGACACATCATAAATTCTATTTTTATTGTGGACACAGTTTTTAAAAACCTTTACTTTGCTTATTTGTTGATTTACTTACTTGAGCACCCCCAAGAAGAGTTCTTTTTTTCTGTCTATTTTTCTCTCTTCTTTTTTGGCAGAACAAGGTACTAAAGCAGATGAGGTGGGCAAGGGAAGAGGACAGGCAAAAGGAGGAATTTCTTTAAGGCATTCATTCTTTCTACAGTGCCCAAGGAAAGCAGTTAAAGGAGATGAGCTACTATAAAATTCTGTCTTGGCTGCTGGACTGTTTGAATCATCAGGACACAGCTTTGGAAAGGGCTCAGGTAGGGACTGCTCCACTCTTCAAGGCAGTGGTTCCTTGCGGTTGGCTTTATATTTGATAAGGACAGATTCTAATTCCATGAGTGTAGATGCTAGAGCTGAGGCAGGTGCAGGACTCAAATGATGGGTAGAAGTTCCAGTGAGGCATGTTTAGGCTCGATACTTTGAAATGCTTTCTAACAGGTAGAAAGAGCTCACAGAAAAATGGGTGCCCTATCAAAGTGTTAAATTAATTGATGAAATAGATTTCATCTTGTAGGTGATTAGGCTAAATAACATTGAAGGTCTTTTTCTTCAGTAAAATGTCTCTAGTTAGGCACCCCCTAAATGCATGTTGAACAGAGAAATGCACAACCTTGGTATAAACTCAAGCTAGAGCCCTTTCCTCTGTCCCGCAACTCCAGAACCCAGAGTAAGCTGGCTGTTTTTCAAGCTAGTTTCTCAATAATTTTGGTGGGAGGAATGTTCTTTTTTTTTTTTTTTTTATTCATGACAGACAGAGAGAGAGAGAGAGAGGCAGAGGGAGAAGCAGGCTCCCAAGGAGCAGGGAGCCCAATGTGGGACTCGATCCCGGGACCCCGGGATCATGACCCGAGCCGAAGGCAGACGCCCAACCATCCGAGCCACCCAGGCGCCCGAGGAATGTTCTTTATAAGGTTCCAGGTTTTTCCTCCCACATTATAAAAAGGCTCATCTAACTGGTTAACCTACAACTACCACCAAACTCAGTATTGATGTTTAATTTTTTAAAAATACAGATGTGTGCTGTTCACTATAAATGAACTTAGTTATGGAGCAGTATAAAGTGTTTGGGAAAGCTTTCTGTTGTATCTTAGAGAGGCAGAAGTTCTGGCAGTGACTTCAAATTAAGCACCTCCGATACTTAGTGCATGGTGTGAAAAGGCTAAAATTCAAGATGACATTGAGAACAATACAATCTGATGCTAATAACTAAAGTTAATTGACCACTGACTGTGTACCATGCACTATGCTAACATGCTCTGTCTGTTCTAACTGTAACAATGACCTTCTAGTGAAGGTGCTGTTATTCTCCCCTTACAAGTGAACAAAGAGGAGGGATGAAGGGGCTCATCAGATATTTCCCAGGGAGTATATAGTAGTGCAGGTAATCAAGCCTACATTTTCAGTTGCTATGCTTAAAGAGCCACTAAAAGAAGGATCTTTATTACAGATGGAATAGACCCAGAAGTAAGGAGATCCATCAGAGCCAGCTGGAACAAACTCTGGAAGGGATCATGGAGACACTCTCTTCTCCCCCATTTCAGAGTATACATGGGTTTCAAATTGGCAAGAGTGAGTGTTAGGGGATAAAGCATGAGAGTGATTGTTTCTGCTCAGAAACAGGACTGGCCTCCCTCATGGGGTGAATTTGGCCGGGAGGCAGTAGAGAGGTCTGAGCTCTTTGTGCCCCTCTAGTCGGGAAGAGAGCTGAGGCAGCAGGGCCTGGGAAACATGGCCCAGCGGGCATGCATTTGAGGGGATGTCCCCAGCCACTTGTATTGTCATTGTATGGCCCTCCTGACAGGGCTGTTACTTACACCAATAGCCTAAACAGTAGGTCATGTTTACACTTAAACTATAATCATCATTCATGAAAGCAACAAATATCATGAATAGTCTAAGAATGTATGTACTCATTGCAAGCCAGGATTAAAGTCAATTTTAATTTATCTGCTCTTCTATGGTCCTTTTGGATAATTTAGCTAATGGCAATCATCAAAGGCAGTGTTTCTTAAAGTCAGGTCTCTATGCCATCTATGTTAGAATTATCTAGGATGCTTGTTAAAATGGCAGATTCTTGGACCCTATCCCAAATATGCCATATTGATTAGGATAGTCTCAGTTAACCTCAAAATCTAAGTGACTTGGCAAAATGAAGGTTTATTCCCCCCTCACATAAATTGGGCTGCCGGTTTGGTGGTTCTCCATAGTAGTTATTTTCAAGTAGTGACCCAGCATCCAATCAGCTGATATTTTCTGGTTCCATTATTTTAATAAGGGAGCATGGAGAATTCACACAACTCTACTACACTTGGCATGGTAGCCCATTTCCATAACTGGTACAGGAACCCATCCTCCTGCAAGGTGCTGAGAAATACAAGCATACACAAAAACATAGACTGGATAATAAACATCTATGACACTTTCCATTCTTGGCCCCTTTTTCCTACACAGAGAACATACTCAATCCCTCCCTAAGAAAGACAACCCAAAGCCCCATCCAGTAGATGCATTGAGCTCTAAGTCTAGGGTTTCAGGGTGATGGCCAGTAGTCACTTCCTGGTCCAGATATAGCTCCTCTTGCACTGGAGAACTATGAGTTAAAAAGGCAAGTTATGTGCCACTTCTCCACAGACACTCCCAGTATAGAATGATGAAACAGGGACATGTTAACTGCAGTTGGCAAAAGGAAACAAAGGAGACTCACCACAGTTATTGGTTGGCCGCAACTCTGAAGTCTTCCTGGGCATTAGGTATGGTGGCTTCCTACACTCTTGTGGAAGAGTTTTCTTGACTAGACTCTAATCTTGTTTTCAGGGAGGAGACAGGAAATCTCTTGTCCACTTTCTCTGAAGCACTTGGCTCTACCCTCCGGGAAGTTCTTATTCTTGCTCGATTTTCCTCTGTAGCATCTCAAATGGATATTGTGGTATATGCCCTCCTTAAGGACTTTCTAGTAAAGGGAGCTTGAGGGCTAAGGGTCATTTTAGGTCTCTTGACTTTTAGACAAAAACAACTTCTTCAAAGATTGAATAGAATTCCAGTGTATTTGTTTGCAGTCAGTCCTGTGTGCCAAGAACCCCATCCACACATCTTGTTTGAGACATGGTTCTCAAAAAGGCCTTATTTCTTTGTTGGTCCCTTCCAACTGAATGGCCACACACTAAATCTGATCTGTGCCCTGAGTCATTTGGATCATCTGTGTTTCTGGAACTCCATTATTCACAGCCGTTTTATATCCTCTTTCTCACAGTCTGTGGTCCAGTTGGAGTGGGTTTTCCAATGTCTCAAGGCTTCACATTGCTGGGCTCTGTTGCCTTTCATTTCTGCCAATTCATTCTAGAGCATTTCTCTCTTTTTTTAATTTCTCTTTTATAGTGCTTTTCTGGTTGCAGCTAATAGTCATCAATACATGCTATTGATGTTCTGTTTTCTAAAACAGTGCCCCAGAGCTGCCAGGTCAGTAATCATGTGGTCTCCCAGCCAAGTTATCATGGGTGACAGTCTAACAAGTGTTTTTGCCACAGACTAACCTAATCTCACATTTCTAACTCCATTTTCAGTTTCCCCCTTGCCTGCCACCTGGCTGCTGAGCCAGTGCTGTATACTTTAGAGTTTTGTTAAAGCAGCAGCCCACTTTTGGTATCAAATTCTGGATTTGTCATAAGCTAGTTAATGCTACAGAAGCAGGCCCACCTCCAAATATGTTGTTTAACATAAAAAGAGTGTTATTTTTTACTCCAAGTCTATCATGTTTCTAGGGACTCTGTAGGACCTCTCCGTTCCAAGCAGTGATCCAGGGGTATAGGCTGTTCCTATCATATAGGTATGCAGCTGGCCCATGTGACTTGAGGGCCACCTGGCAAAGGGAGGAGGGAGCTGAGATGGCCATGCACCAGCTCCAAAATGCTTTGGCAAAGTATTGACATGTCACTTCTGTCCCCAGTCGTTGACTATGCCAAACGACACTTGCCGCTTCGGTGAGCAGTAAATGCCTCTGGCATACCGACTTAATCAGACTCTGAGGGTAGGGCCCAGAATCTGCATTTTAACAGGCATCCAGTGTTGAGAACATATGTTCTAAGATCACTGATGGTGTTCTTAAGTTGTTTTTTAACAAAACTGAAGCTTAGAGATGATGCAGTGTACCCAAAGTCACACAAATTTAGAGGCAAAGTTCAGGTCAACTCCTAACCACTCAAGAATAATAAAAGCCCCGTAATAATGCAAGTCATGAACCTTAATCACAATTACAGAGTGAGGAACCATGTTTTTTTCTTCTTTTCCTGAGCCCCTAGTTGTTGAAAGAAAACAGTATAGGAACGTAGATTAAAGCAACGTGTTAGCAAAATCCACCAAAAACCAAAACACAGAAGCAGAGGCAGGAAAATAATTTTTGTTAGAGAAAACAACTTGGTCAAGAGTAAGTCTGCTATGGGTTCACACCTAGATGCTTAAGACAAGTGAAAAGCCCTAAATAGATCTTGCCTGACCTTAGCTGGACCAAATGACAGCGTCGGAAGGAAGTGTGATGTACCCAGGCATCCACACGGTAGTTGTGAGGATTGGGGCTAGTGCTTTGCACCTCCATGGCACCCGTGTCTCCCGTGAGCTCATTTTCAAAGAAAACCTACTGGCGCACCTCTGAAATAAATGGGCCCATTGGCTGGGAGTAAAAATAGCATTCTGTTAAGGTGAAGGGATAAGCTTCAGCATTGAGGCGATTCACTTTGGAATTTGGAAATTTCATCCTTGGATCTTACCAGCAAAGAAAAACTAAATGCGGCATGAGGAAGAGGGAAATTCTTCCTTGCTAAGAAGACCAAAATAGCTTGAGCTAATTATATTAACCTAAAAAAGTAAGTGAAAATTAATGAGAAATAAGAGGAATTCTAACTCTGGAAATAGCCTCTCTAATGTGGGTTGAAATCCTATATGCTTTGGTGGAATAAACTCAGGTCAGGAGCTAACCCGCCAAAATGAAATTCTAGAAATGCAGAATGCTTCAGGGATCCTGAGTCCACCTGAGTATCTTGCAGTATTATCCCAAACTTTTGGATTCAGTAAAACATGATTCAAATTTTGCCTCAGGCCTTCACTTTTGGAAAGTCGTATGTATTAACAATTTCAATTTGGATGTTTCTTATTTTCTTGCCCTTTAGCCCATTCAAATGTTACTTTGTAGGAGTTATTTGTTTGGCAAGCAGTCTGATTCTTTTGAAAAATATTTGAAAGCCTTTGTTGTTGGGATAAGAAGCAAAATTTTGCCTGTTCCTGAGTAAATACATTAAAAGTGAACTGGAACATAGTAGAAAGTATCTGAATCAGGGGTTCTTAAAGGTGGTCCCCAAACCAGCAACATCATTATCACCTGGACACAGAGCCCTCATGCAGGAGGGCCTCATAGTTGGTTTAGTGCTCTTGCTGTCTTCAAATTCCAAACTTATTTCTGCAAGTGAAGTCCATTTCGTAGTGCAAAATCCATAAAGTAAGTAAAGATAGTAGGACATGAAAGCATTAGTGTGAGCAGGAGAGAAACAGGCACGTGGTATGGCCCTGTTCACCAAGGCGTTCACACTGTCCATGAGCACAGAATTCCGGTGGACCCACAGGGTAGGAGTTCGGTGAGATTCACAGCCAGTATATCTACAACTGAATAAACTGGGGGACATGGTGGAGCCATTGGCAGCCCAGAGCGGTCACAAGTTCCATTTGAACCAGAACTCTCTCTGAACCCAGACAAAAACAATGGCGTTCTGAGAGGCACGACCCTCTGAGGAACACTAGCCATCCTTTCCCATGAACTGGCCACCTGCTGACCCTCAGGAGGAAAGGACAGATAGGGCCAGCCGTGGTTCCTTATTCCGTACTTCCTTACTCCTCATGAAGTCAAAAGTGGAGAAACTTGGCAGAAGGCGTGCCTATCAAGAAGTCAAATAAAGACAACTGAACCAGTTTTGTGTGGCAATTCCACTCTTCCGGTCCGAACAGTATATATGATACAAAGACGAATTGTCCTGGGGTTGGTGATTTCACAAATGAATGAAATGGTCTTTCAAATTGTCTTTGTATAGTCTACAGATGAACAGTCAAAGTCAGGCTCATTATTTACTATGACACGTCAAGTAGCCAATAAAGAATACCATGATAGTTGAGAGAGACCATGAAAGAAAGGTAATGTTTTATCTTTAAGTACCTTATTTAAAGGGACTTTTTTCTTGCTTTTTTTTTTTTAAGTTTTTTTTTCCCCCCAAAGATTCCATCTATTTATTTGAGAGAGAGAGCATGAGGGGGGTGAGGCTCAGAGGGAGAAGCAGACTCCCCGCCGACCAGGGAGCCCGATGCGGAGCTCAATCCCGGGACTCCAGGACCATGACCTGAGCCGAAGGCAGTCGCTTAACCAACTGAGCCACCCAGGCGCCCTTTTCTTGCTTTTTGAATAAGTAGCTCTGCCTCTTGATTTCGCTCGGGGTCCCACAGATTAGGTCACCATTCCCGGGCACTGGGTAGAAGTGTAAGTTCCAGGCCACACACTAGACTGACATAATCAAAACTCGCTGTGACGGGATGGGGAGGAGGGTGGCCATGTCTGTGTAAGCCAGCCCTCCAGGTGATTCTGAATGGAGGTCAAGTTTAAAAACACCGGTCTGAGTCATGTAAGCTAGAGAACCCCATGGCTCTATGTCTCTGGAAGTTCCAGGTGTGCTTGCTTTATTCTATCTCCCCTATGAAACGATAGAAAACATCACCACCTTCATAACTGGCCTCTAGATGTCCATCACCTACTGCTTGTGTGTCTCTGGTGTGGAGTCAAACTCATCTGTGTACAAATTAAGGCAGCTGTGCAACTTTGAACAGGATTCTCAACCTCTCTGACCCTCCATGTTCTCAGCTGCCAAATGCGAGTATTCATGCCTGCCTCCTAATGTGGTTAGAGGAATTAAATGAGCTAATACATGTTAAGTGTTTACCACAGTGTCTGCTACATGGTAAATCCTGAAGGAAAAGGCGTTGCATCTAAATTATTATTAATAATTATTATCTGTGTTCCTTATCACCAGCGCTCTTAGTCTCAACCTAGATAAATCTATGAGACATCATCCTTGCTTCCCTCTTGCTGGGGGTATATCCTCTGCTTCACCTCGACACCCATAGGCATAAAAGAGTAGAACTTTTCTTTTTATACGAGTGGAGGGGAGGGATTGAGAAACAGAATATGCTGTTTCTTATTGTTGACTAGACAAGTTCTTGTCTAAAAAGTTCTGCTTTCTTAAATAATGTTGCCTTATAATTCTAAAAGCACACGAGGTATTACCTATCCCCCCTGACTGAATGTCATATAGAGAAATTTATTTCATAATCGCTGAGAGCCTGAGCTTTGGAGTTGGGCCCATTTGTGTCCTTGATTGCACCACTTACTGGCTCTCGGTCTATTTCTTCAGATGCAAAAAAGTACCAACCTCATTATACTGCAGGGCTGGGCCAAGAGATGAAGTGGAAGAATGTAAAGTGCACAGCTCAGTATCTGTCTGGTTCTAGGTGCTCTATATGTGTGTGCAATTGTGATCACTGCTTAGGAACTAGAGTTCAGAGCCGTTCCATCTCTGCATCTTACCATCGTATGCGTTGGCAAGTACCTGCCCTGACCTCCTTTCTTCACTGTCCAACTGGCATAGTACTAAGTCTCTCCTGCCCACCTGTAAGTGTGAGCCCAAAGAATATCCAAAAGCACTCTGTAGAGTATCAAAGTTCCAAAGAACATGAGAAAGTTTTGTTACTGATACTGCTGTCATCAGAACAAAGATAATAAAACCCTGAGAAGGATGTGTTGCTGTTGACCCATGCTTCTGCTCCTTATGTGAGTTCTTAGCATGTCATAGGAACCAAGCCCTATTCATTTCAGTGTGTTTTTTGTAACAGGAGAAAGTGTATGTTAGCACCAAGCTAGAAGTGATCTCTAAAAAGGCTAGTGTTGAGTGTTAACTGTTCTCCTGTTTTTCCTGAGAGCTTTAGAAGAAGGCAGTGCTCAAACCAGAGGCACCCTGAGCATTATTAGAACTCGAATTTGAATCCAGGACTGCTGTGGTTTCCTCAGTGTAAGTGTTGTACCCCGTCTACAGTGACCATGCCTCTCAAATAGGCTATGGAAGGAATCCCCTTCTTTCTCTCGCTCTTTTTATTTTTATTTTTATTTTTAAGTGATCTCTGCACCCAACATGGGGCTCGAACTTATAACCCTGAGATCAAGAGTTGCATGCTCCACCAACTGAGCCAGCCAGGCACCCCACCTTCTTTCCCTTATGCGTACATCTAGATCCGACTGTGGATCCTATGTTCCTTGAGGATAAATCTTAACTTCTCAAGTGAGTTACATTTTGCAACCTTCTTTCTCAAACATTGATATGCATGCAGATCACCCAGGAATCTTCTTAAAAAGTGGGTTCTAATTCATGAGGTCTGCTTCAGGCTGGAAAGTCTACATTTTTAACAAGCTCCCAGGTGGTGCCAATGCTGCTGATTCATAGAGCGAACACACTTGGTATGGTAAGGGTTTATCATGAAAGCCCCATTGGTATTTTTTTACAGCGCACACAGGTCGAAGGCTTTGTGTTGAAGGAAGAGCCCTGAGCAAGAAGAAACTGCGGGTGGAGGTGTGGATGGGTGGTGCCTGTGACCAGCTGGGGATGACAGCATTGGCAAGGGGTCGTTGAGGGATTGTAAGGCCGATGGCAGTAGAGGTTCCAACTTGAGCCCGTGGTCTTGAAGAACAAAGAGGACTTTTGACCCGTCCTTCTCTACTGGAACCCAAAGGGGTTTCAGGTAGGGATCTCTGGATAATACTGTGCCTGGAAAAACATTCCAGCAAGTCTCGCAGTTGGAGATGGCTGCAATGACTCTCGCACTGCCCCACACACTCCCCACACTCAGCATGTCTCCTTCGCCCAACCGCCCGTGCTTTCCAAGGCCAGATTTCTAGAGTCTAGAGATACTGTGGTAGTAGTGGTGGTGGTGGTGGTTTGACAGCAGAAACTGTATTTGCACAACAGCTGGTTATACAGGATTTAAAAAGAAGAAAAAATGGCGGAGTGAGTGGGAGCCACCAGTCAGGAGGGACTGGCCTTGGCGGTGGCACGTAGCAGGACCCAGGGTACTCGCCTTCAGGAATGACTCCATCTGTTTCCCTGATATGCCTTCTGAGTGTCCTGGGTCCTCTGCTGGGCTGAAGGGGCCTCCTCTGGCCAGTGGGCTGAAGGTCGCGCAGATCCCAGGCTAAATCATTGTTTAGCAGATCTGATATTTGTTGGTGCCCAAAAGCCAGTAGCTCCGGGCTAATCTGCAGCTCCCAGTAGTCCTCAGCCTTCTCCTGGGCTTCTGGGGCATCCAGGAACTTTAGCTTTCTCTTCTGGCCTTTCTTCTTTAGGATATGGATCTCGCCTTTGCAGATGCTGCCTGCTCCTGAATCAATTATAGGGGTATCACCGCAGCCTTTTTGAGGGGGCTTAGCCAGGGGGACTGTGCATGGGCAAAGGGTGAGAGCAATGGGGAAAAGAATCCTCTTTATCCTTTGGGTCCACAGCATCCTGGGTCAGAACCTTGGCTTCCTGTTCTTTTTGCTTCATCTTAAGCCTCTCAGTCTCCAGATCTTTGTCCTCATAAGCACCATCGGGGCGCTCAGCCCATGGATCCCCTGACTTCCCTGAGAGCCCAGCAGATGGTCCAAGTAATGGCCATAGCTGTGGTTAATATAGGAGAACTCAGGCTGCAAATGTCCTGAAATCTATTTCATTTAATACAACCACCCTGCAAGGTAGTGGCCATTATTATCCCCATTTTCCAAGTAAAGAAACTAAAACACAGGGAGTGTTTTAAGGGACCAGGTCACACACCTAATTAGTGAATGTCTCACTGTTTCCCACCCTTTGCCCCACCACTGGCCATTGGCCATCATGTTGTATGCTGTCATTAAAAAAAATCCTGGTATTCTACAGGTTGTAGTAAATGCCCAGGTAGTGATGGGAGATGGGGGGACTCAAAAGTATCTGGCAGGCCTTTCCTTCCCAAACGTAGGGGGAAGACATTATCGGCAAGTAGAAAACACCCTCACTGTTTGGGCAGCAACCAAGGCGCCATGGGAACTCATCACCAAATCTTTCCCATGAGGGGCGGAAACTTAAATACAATGAATGAGGGCTTCCATATGAAAACAATGGAAGAACATTTGCCATGAAGCCTTCAGGGGAACTACCTATAATCTCCTATCTCACTCAGTCACCATCCGGGATAGGCTCTAGAAAGAGCTTTCTATCTCCTTATTCAAATATTCAGGGCCAAAGATTCATCTCCAGAAGGCAAGTTCCTTTATTTCTTTATCTCAGCCCTGGCACAGAGCCTGCCTCATGGGGTATATTCAGCACATAACACTAAGAGGTTAATAATCCATTGACCAAAGACGGCCTTCACTCTCCGCAGTAAAACTAACAGAAGTTGTGCCTGAGTTCCTTCCGCTAGGCAGAGAAAGACAGTTGTGGGCAATGTCATAACTTATTCCACACATGTCACCAGGCACTGCCCTGCCTCAGTGCCTGGGTGGCAATGACCAGGATCACACTGTGGCTGTGAGCTTCACACAGTCCTACAGCTGAGTCACTCGTAACTTTAGGAGAAGGTCTCAGTGTCTTGGCCTCAGCTGCATGTGAAGTGTTGAGTGTAGTGCTCATCCTATGGTAACTCTACGTATCAGCTGTATGAGCATGACATCATGGGCCCTGCCCACAGAGCAGGTGCTAGCAAATTTTTTTTGTCAAGGACCAGATAGTAAAAATCTTACACTTTGTGTGCTACATGTAGTCTCTGTCACAACAACTCAGTTCTGCCATTGTAGCATGAAAGGAACCACACGCAATACATAATTGAATCTCCTATTTTCATACGGCATAAGATAGTATTTCACCCCCCCTTTTTTTTTTCCCAGCAGTTTGAAAATGTAAAATCCGTTCTTAATTCACAGAGGGTACAAAAATAGGCAACAGGCCAGATTTGGCCCATGGGCCACAGTGTGCTCATCCCTGGTCTGAAGAGAAAATTTACAAGCTGTTTGCAATACAGATGTTTGTTCAAAGTGCTGAGAAGAGAAGGCTTTATTCTGCCAGGCAGTGAAAAGAGGAGGATTAAGAATGGCTCCAGAGGGGAAGAAACATTTGAGCTGGGCTTTAGAGAACAAGTAGGAGTTCACCCGACGGGACAGATAAGAGAAGGAACAACAACTAGAAAAAGAATGAGCAAAGGGGGACAAAAAACAGTATTTAAAGGGAATTGACCAAAGTTCATTGCTGTACAGAAAGTGAAATCACATGGAAAGTAAAGAGGAAAGATTCTTGTGGTTTAGCTATTTGTTTTTCTCATTAATTTAATTATTATATGAGGCCAATATTAGGTCTGGGATGATATTCCAAAGATCCTCAGAATAGACCCTTCATTTGTGTTCAGTTGCCATGTTTTTACACCCAACGCCAGCTATCATGACCCTTTTCTGAACAATTCTAACAACGTCCTGACAGTTTGTCCTAAAATTCTCTGAATAAGCATCTTTTGACAAAGAACACAGCTTTTCCTTTTGGATAATTATGTTACTCAAATCTAAAAGAATGTGAAAATCTTGAAATAATAAGATCACTCTACTCTTTTTAAGATTTTATAGAGAGCGCATGCACTAGGGGAGGGGGAGGAGGGGCAAAGAGAGAGGAAGAGAGAATCTCAAGCACACTCCATGCTGAGTGTGGAGCCGAGGCGGGACTCGATCTCATGACCCTGAGATCATGACCTGAACCAAAATCAAGAGTCTGACACCTAACTGACGGAGCCACCCAGGCTCTCCAAGATTTCAGATTTTTTAAGTGAGACCCTATGTTAATAGCCCAAGTGTCCTCAACTCTTCCAACTCTATCATGAAACACTTAACCACGAGTCAGACACTTAACTGCTTAACTGAATGAGCCATCCAGGTGCCCCAATCAATCTACTCTTAATTTAGTGAGTTAAATCAATTGGTTACCTCTGTCAGGTGTTTACTGAAAATGCATTGTTTTAGATATAATTGATATATAACATGTTGCAGGTATACAACATAATGATTTGATATTTGTACATATTGCAAAATGATCACTATAATAGGTCTGGATACCATCCATTATCACACAGTTATAAAATGTCTTTTTCTTGACATGGAAGTTTTTAAGTTGCTATACTACTGGCAGCTTTCAAATATACATTACAGTATTATTAATTATAGTTGTAAGAAATGCATTTTTAGGCAGATTTTTTTTAAGCTGGTCTTTGATATCTTTGGTAATCTCACTATAAAAAGTGGCCAAGTCTTTTGTCTGCAAAATTACATCTCTGAAATTTTTAAAACCAGATAGAGAATGGATTTGCTTAAAGAAAACTGAGATGACTTGGAATTGTTTTTAAATCCAGCTGCCTGGAATCTGCAGATTTTTTGTTCTACAGTGTTTTCAGTATTTAGAATGTGTTCAGTGATACTATATTGAACAGATTTTAAAGTAGGTGGGCATTTGTCGGTTCTATTTTAAAGCAGCTCTTGGGGTCCTGGGAGGGAGCCCCGTGATGGGCTCCACACTTGGCAGGGAGTCTGCTTGGGATTCCCCCCCGCCCACCGCTTGCTCGCACTCTCTCTCTCTCTCAAATAAAAATAAATCTTTAAAAATAAGGAAGGGAAAAATGAAAGGGGGGGAATCAGAGGGGGAGACGAACCATGAGAGACTATGGACTCTGGGAATCAAACTGTGGGTTTTAGAGGGGAGGGGGTTTGGGGGGTGAGGAAGCCCGGTGATGGGTATTAAGGAGGGCACGTATTGCATGGAACACTGGATGTTATATGCAAATAATGAATCATGGAAAGCTACATCAAAAACTAATGATGTACTGTATGGTGACTAACATAATAATAAAAAAATTATATAAATAAAACAACTCTGATTTTTCAACCCTTTAAGTGTCTGAGTCTCAGGAGACTATAGAAATTACTTAGATTTGTTGTGTCTTTGATTCAAACACACTTGTGAGGAGCACCTACTATGCACCAGACACTTTGCAGGACACTGGGAAGCACAAAGACCGAGGCACATTCTCTGCCCTCACAATGAGATCATGGAACACTGCACTATTTTGAAGCAGGTCCAACACAAAGGCTGTACAAAGGAGAAGATACTCTCTTAGAGTCATTAGTAAATAGAACATTATGGGAGCTCCTATTTTCAGCCAAAGATGCTTCTTCTGTAGTCTTCATCCCATCCAAACTAATAGTGGCAATTTGTAATGGTAATAAAAGTAGTAGCCAACAATTACTGAATTATCAAATTATTGAATGCCTACTATGTGCCAGACCCTGCTAACTGCATTGCTACACTATGATACTAAATCCTCACAAAATCTCTATGAGGTAATTTCTATTATATCTCAGTTAATGTGCCTGAGATCACACAGTTAGTGTATATTAGAACCCTGACCCAACCCAGCCTTTTTTTCACAGCCCGTGCAATTCCCACCACATTATATTGGTGTTTTCTCTAGTGTATACATCAGAGGCTGAATCATTTTCTATACAGGAATCTACAAATCAGCCTCAAAATTTTGAGGCTTAATTTTAACCATGGGCAGGCATTAGCAAGTCTCTGACTACTTTATAGATATGTTCTCTAGGTGTCCCAGTCATCTGAGGAAATAAATAAGGGAATGCTGAGGTGTATACACTGCACTTATTCTTAAGACCACATAACAAAACCAAAGGGGAAGAGGAGGTGGGGTAAGGGGCTAGGGATGGGTTATTTCAGACCATTTTGGTCATTATCCTCCAGTATTGCTTTTGAATCCATTCCAGGGCAATTAGGATTATTAAAAAGCAAGAATACTTGACCTTGTCATTCTGCAAGTGTAAAGATCTTGCTCATTCATCAGTGAGAACTGGTTTCCTTGGATTAAATAATCATCGAAGAAAGTAGAGCATAGCAGGGTGTTGAAGGACAACTCTCCAAGGGAAGAGAAAGACAATAGAAAAGGAGGGGGTCCAGAGGCTGGAATCGCAAAAGCAGAAGGGTAGAAGGCAGCTGGCGATGGGCAGTATAGGTTATCCGTAATTTGAAATGCATGGACGCCCTACAGAGAGAAGTCTTTCATGACTTAGCTGTCCAGGAAACAAACCAACAGTTGGCTCTTCATTCCTTTTTCTCAAATTAAGCCAGGATTAGAAGAACCAAGAGGAAAGGATGTGAACTGCAAGTTGTTTTACTTTATGGAATGCATCCTGTTCCATGCCTTTCATGTATGGTTTTTTGGCTGTCCCAGCACATCACACGAGAATTGCCTTTACCCATGGCAGAGGTGCCACAACAAAACAGTTAATTTCTCTGTTCAAGTTTGCCAGTGAGTCAGTCGAGTGAATATCTGTAAGGGAAGGAGAGAACATTCATTCTTTTTTTTTAAATATCTCTGGGAAGCTTTATTACCAGGAATCTGAGTAAGCAATACTCAATGAAAATAATAATCAAATTTGAAGCAGACCCATTTGTCATAGTAACATATCTGATCCCAGAGCTTAGTCAGGAAGAAAAACAATTCATAGAAAGTCCATGAGGCTCCGAGATCTTATTTTCTATAAGATTTTATATAAGAAGCATTTTTGCTTTCTTCCTTTGAATTTATGCTTAGTGGAAGTTGTCCAAAAACATAATTGTCTTTTTGAGGACATTTTGGGAAAGGGGAAGAAGTATTTATTACAAGATTCAGATAAACCTGCATTGCTGCTGTCCTCACTCAATTCATCAATATCTCTATAGACTATGGTGATAGCCTCCTGTCTCATCCCTGCCTCTCCCTCTCCTGAAATGCCACCCCAGGTTCTTCCCATGGCCAACTAAATCTCACTGTCAGGTTTCAGGTTAACGCCACTTCCTCGGAGAGACCTCTGCTAACTGCCGTGCCCAGCACTCACTGTCTATTTCATTTGTTTTTGTCTTTGTTTTTCTCAATTGTTTTTATAGCCCTTAACATAATCTTCTTAATCTGGCTTATTGGCTGGAGGACCCATTTACTCCTGCATCTACCTGGCACAGGACCTGCCACATAATCAGCACTCCATGTTTGGTTAATGAATAAAAAACTATTATAAATAAAATGATAATTATAAACAAATGAAAAATTCAGTGAGACAAACAATAGGCTTAATAATTTAGAAATATTGTTTAATCTTTTAAAAATCCTCTCGTGAAGGAGCTGCTGCCATCACTTAATTAACAGGGAAACAAAAGATAAGGTCCCTCAGCTTATAGGTAGAAAGTGAGGATTTCTACTTAGGTGTGACTCCAAAGTCCCTTCTATTTCTACCAAACCATATGACCTTCCAAATAGGAAAATTTTTATATAAAAGAGGTTTTTGAACTTTTTTAATATCCAAAGACTTTGGATTCCAGCCTACACAGCTTTGTGATCTTGGACCAAAATTCCTATAATGATATCTTACCCTGTGAATAAAAACTGTAAAGAATGGGCTTTCCATTTCCTGTTAAATGGATTTGACATCCTTAACCACTGTGTGCATACACATGCCAACCCAAAACTGTAGGGAGGGATCTTCATACTAATTAATAAATTTTCAGTGTTCTGCCAGATAATGACTGTGATTGACATTCCTATAATAATAGCTCTTGAACTGGTTTCTTGTACATAAATCAGGACCATAGCCTATGCACAAGCATAATTCACAGGACCATTTTAGTTTAATGTGTACATAAAGCAAAGGAAGTACACAATAGCATGAGCACTCCCAATATAAACAGAATGATACATAGACATACACACATGTATATACACACTATATGTATATATGTGCCCACAAATATGCACACAGTGTATTTGAAGCAGAACTGTATATATAGAACTGTATCTCACTGGAAAAATGAATATTGTCAAAATATTGCCAGGAAATACAATTAGCCCAGTTATTAAGTTCCCCTTTGTGTGTCTGTTTTCTGACTAGTTTATTTGAACTCAGCCTTTTTTTTAAAAAAACTTTCATGCCTAGTGTCAATAGCGTGTTTGCCAAAGTATGCCTGAGGTTTAATCTTTCACAACAGAGACCCATGATCCATAATATCTTCATTTATTTGAAACCACATTGGAAGGCATTAAACCATGTATTACTTAAAGGGAAGTACACAGATGACTTAAGTGGAGCACTACATGGGATAACCAAAGATGAGGGGGGAATCAGCATACTCCATCAGAGTGGAGCCAGTCTCAGGCTGCAGAAGCCAAAATTTCATAGGCATTATTTATATGGGTACCTGTTATCTATGCCAAGTGATACTAGTTTGTCATTGGGGGTAAATATATTTAAGGAAAAATTTGTCAATTTAAAAATACATAAATAATTGTGTAAGTCGTATGCAAGGTGGCAAAAATTATGCAAGCACATGCAAAGGACCAGTGGAAAAAAACGAAGGCAGCAGAGGTCTGGAAGTCAAAGTTCACCATTTCAGTCTGAGTAAACCTGCATAAGTTACTTAACCTCACTTAAAATAGCTGCAGTAACCTCAGAGCTTTTGTCTGCTCAAATGGAAAATATATCAAGTGGAACATAGCAGAGGCTAAGGAAATGATCTTTGTAATGATAATAACCGTTTTTATTACTATGAACTGTCATTAAGAAAAGGTGTATGTGAAGCACTTGGCACAGAACCTAGTCTACAGTATATACTCAGCAAATAGGGATTAACATTTCCTCACCAATTCAGCTTCCTTCACAATAGACCTATACACACACATGTGATTCCTAACTCAGTTGTAGCTGAGGATGTGAATGCTCTGTGGCCCATTTTAAGAAGGGAACTTAAAGACTACATTGTATATGATTGATATGGCATACAAAATCTAAGTAAATACATAGTGAGTGATCTTACTGTCTCAGCAGTGCCTGGAAAGAATGGGCATCACAAAAACAAAAGGTTTTGTTCAGAAAGTAGCTTTCTGTAATGGGGAGCATATTCACCTTCTATTTCTATTGTAATGAAGTGGGTTAAATATTAATCATCTGTCAGTTTGCGGTTGTAAATTTAAAGGTTAAAACTGTTGCTTAGAAGATCATCAGAAGTCCTTTCCTAGACAGAACTATATACCAGGAAATTCATCCACAACTCCAACACAAACTGAAAAAGCTTCTCAAGAAGAAAAATAAATGAAGATGGGCATCTTATGTTAGCTAGGAGTATGGAAAAATTGTTATATTTATAGGATCTCATCCCAAGACCCTGTGAAGACAACAGGAGGAGATAAGTGGAATTAGAAATTTGCTGACTTAAAGGAAATACAGTGAACCCAAAAACTGGGGACTTAGCAAGACAGAGATCATTCCTACGATGAAAAAAGTGAGAAACAAAGAGAAACTATTAGTAGTCAGTGAAGCTTAGCTGAATATAGACACAATAGCAAATCTTTCTCTGTAATGGTGTACTTTTAAAATATTTTATTACAGAAATTTTCAAGCATACACAAAGAAGGGAAAGTTAATAATCTCCATATGGCCACCACGTAACTTCAACACCAATCAATATACTGCCAATCATGTTTCATCTAGCCTCCTCTGGTTGGGTTGGTGGGGTAGTGAAATTGGGAATGGGGCTAGAGAATTTAAGGTTCAAATCTTAGACCTTGTGTCAATCATAATGACACAAATACTTCAGTATGCATTTTTACATGATAAGGAATATTTTACATAGTTACTATGCTATTATCACTCTTAAAAAATTAACAGATTCCTTAATACCATCTAATACCTAATTTCCCAAATTGTTTCAAGGATGTCTCTGTAAAAAATGGATCTAAATCAGGCTTAAAACGTAGTCCACAAAATGCATTTTTTTTTCTCCTAAATCTCTTCTAGAACAGTCCCCCTGAGACACTTTTTTGTCCATTGATTTGTTGGAGAAATTGAGAGTATTACACATTCTGAATTTCATTCATCATGGTGTCATTTAACTTGTTCTTCTGTCATCCATATTTCTTTCTTTTTTCTTTTTTTCCCTTTTAGTGAGAGACAGAGAGCATGAGAGGGAGGAGGGTCAGAGGGAGAAGCAGACTCCCTGCTGAGCAGGGAGCCTGATGTGGGACTCGATCCAGGGACTCCAGGATCATGACCCGAGCCGAAGGTAGTCGCTTAACCAACTGAGCCACCCAGGCGCCCCTGTCATCCATATTTCTTACAAATGGTGGCTAGATCCGGAGGCTTGATTAGATTCTAGTTTATATTTATAGGCAAGAATGTTTCATAGATGGTACCGCAGAATTAAAGAATTCTTGATTCTTTTCCTTTATCAGTTTTCAGACCAGTAAGTTGATACCCTAGTAACGGGTTTTTTTCTCTTGAATTTTCTTATGTGTTTCTTGGGTTTCAATCTATCTCATCATTATTCTTTTGATATTCAAGTTGTCCTATATTAGCCCAGTGGAATGCCTTATGGTTGACTCCTGCATCTTTTGACACTATCCCTCCTAGTCTTTCAAGGATTCCTTGTTTACTAGCCCAACAAGATTTCCCAGGCTTATCTCACTCATTTCTGGCTCCAGACCAGAATCAGCCTTTTCTGAGAACTCTGGTTCCTTTCAGAGAGACATAGCACTTAAAAACCACAATCTGAGAGCTAAGGTTACTCACCACTCCTGCATTATCATTGTTTCTAAACCATTCCAATAGACAAAGCTATGACAAAAAATAATAATAATAATAAATAAGAGGAAGAGAATCATGAATTGATTCTCTTATATCTCGTAATGATATCTCCAATTCATATTTAGGATAAAAGTTTTTTCTTTGACTTCATA
The DNA here is from genome assembly GCF_002201575.2 of Neomonachus schauinslandi. Classification (NCBI taxonomy): domain Eukaryota; kingdom Metazoa; phylum Chordata; class Mammalia; order Carnivora; family Phocidae; genus Neomonachus; species Neomonachus schauinslandi. Next base: position 33,827,218 of record NC_058409.1, on the reverse strand, counting down.
CTTGTACATATTTTCTTTTATATCAAAAAATCTAGGTTCTTAACATTAACATAATTGTTTCATTTTACATGTATACTATGTACATATGTATGTATAATATATGTATATATGCATATAAATATATACAGTATTTTACATGCATAATAGCTTAAAATCAGATTACAATATGGCACTGATTATAAGACTCCTGAATACATAAATTGGTTTTGTTGTTGAGAAAAGGTAACATTAGCAGCATACATGGGTTGATGGAAAAAGCTGTTCATGTGTACCAGACTCTGAATTTGCCGTGTCACATTAGTGTAAAGTGTATCAGTTTGAGTACTTGGTGTACTTGTCTTTAGAGAATTTAAGCATGGTAACTGAAGGTAGAATTTATTTATTTTTTATTTTTTTATTTTTTTAAAGATTTTATTTATTTATTTGAGAGAGAGAATGAGATAGAGAGAGCATGAGAGGGGGGAGGGTCAGAGGGAGAAGCAGACTCCCTGCCGAGCAGGGAGCCCGATGCGGGACTCGATCCCGGGACTCCAGGATCATGACCTGAGCCGAAGGCAGTCGCTTAACCAACTGAGCCACCCAGGCGCCCCTGAAGGTAGAATTTAATGACCAATCTAATTTACCCTAACAGCTTGGGGTACCCAACCTAACGCAGCTGTACCAGCTAACACTACAACATACACTCCACAGGGTAAAACCATGTCTTTTCTTCACCAGTATACTATGCAGCACTTAGCATTGTGCTCGTGGCACATGCGGGCACAAATCCGTCAATCATCCTACATAGCTTAGGGGAAGTCACTAAAGGGGAGAGTTTCTTTCCAGATGTGCTGAGATAGCCATAAGTGACAGCACAGTGGCCATCTATTTCTTCAGAGTCTCTACCACTGTTCATATAACTTGTTAAATAACAAGTGTCATTTATGGATTAAGAGCTAAGGAGTCTCTTAGAAGCCTAACTCAATCCCTTCATTTCTCAAATACGAAAAATGAGCCATTCAAAGATTCAGTGCTTCATTCTGCATGGAGCACTGGGTGTTATGCACAAACAATGAATCATGGAACACTACATCTAAAACTAAGGATGTAATGTATGGGGATTAACATAACAATAAAAAATTTAAAAAAAAAAAAACAACGATTCAGTGCTTTACCCACAGTCGCCCAGCTCCCTCCCAGCCGAGTCAAAACTAAGATCCAGAGCCCTCCTTCCCTGGTCTGGGGTGGTTTCTGCTTGGGGGCAGGTGGCCTGCATTCTCATCCATCACTAGTGTCCTGTGTGGACTAGTGCTGATAAACAAGGCAGACGAAAGTTAAACAGCGTGTTTAATCCCTTTCAGAAGGTTTGGATACATTCTTTCTTAATAGACCCAGATTGTTGGCAAATTCAACCTGATTTGTGATTGGCTTGTTCTAACTGAAGCCATCAGGAGTGACCTAACAATTTGCCATAGACATTGTTTTGTTCCTAATTTCAGTTTGTATTAGAATACAAAATCCAATATTGTGAGAAACAG
>NC_058409.1:33815721-33825691 GCF_002201575.2 Neomonachus schauinslandi | reverse complement strand
TAGAATACAAAATCCAATATTGTGAGAAACAGTAATAAATTATTACTATAACCCAGGAAAAAAAAAATCAGTGAATTAAAAAAAAACAAAAACATGTGACCAACATCTACAGACTTAATATTTGATTGACTTCCTAATTTTATATTTTAGATAAAAATGGAAGTTTGCTTATTAATCTTTGTTCTTGATTACCAATTGTCATTTGACTCTACAACATATTAGAGGACTGGCCATGCTCCCTCTTCATTAAGTCCAAGTTGAAACATTTGATCATTATTAGAGGTTTTATATGCATAATGGCTCCATAGCAGTTCCTTTTTTTTTTTTAAATATCCAGCAATTTTTTTTATTATGTTATGCTAATCACCATACATGACATCATTAGTTTTTGATGTAGTGTTCCATGATTCATTGTTTGCGTATAACACCCAGTGCTCCATTCAATACGTGCCCTCTTTAATACCCACCACCAGGCTAACCCATCCCCTCACCCCCCTCCCTTCTCAAACCTTCAGTTTGTTTCTCAGAGTCCATAGCAGTTCCTTTTAAATTATGAGATTTTGAGCAATGTGGTGACTGCACTTTGGTGCTGAACTTTTTTTTTATTTGAACTTTTAAATTCCATTGCTAGTACTTTAATTACAGAAAAAAATATCAAATTTTTAAAGATTTTTTTTATTTGAGAGAGAGAGAGAATGTGCATGCACAAGCAGGGGGTAGGGGCGGCGGGGGGAGAGAAAGAGGGAGAGGGACAGGTGGACTCTGCACTGAGCATGGAACCCAGTGTGGGGTTGGATCCCACACACACCCCCACCCAAGATGACCTGAGCTGAAATCAAGATGAGATGCTTAACTGCCTGAGCTACCCAGGCGCCCCCCCCCCCCCCCCCCCCAAAAAACCAAAATTTAAGACACTTTTAAACCAAGATTACAAAGCATATGCTAATTCAGTGGTGCTATTATTTGAATGGTAATGAAAGTGGCCATTGTGTACAAAAAAATATGGACTCTTCTTTAAAAATCAAATTCCATCTTTAATACCTCAAATTCAGGTGCTTGTTTTTATTTTAGCTTTGTATAGTCTCAACATCTTAAGCGTTTCCAGGTAATATACTGTAATGGAAATTTTATCAGCTTCAATTTATCACTGAAACCCTGCCTTAATGCTTTTAGATCTTTACTGGTTTTTTAATTATAAAATTTTATTTATTTAGTTAAAACACTTACACATATATGGGCTTTTCAGTGATATTATTGGAAGATTTATCATTTATCTCTGGCAGAAACTATAAAAGAGTATTTGAAAATTCATCCAGTTGAAGGTTTTTGAATTGAATGCTTTTGAAAAGAGATTACTTCATTCTTTAAAATCCAGCTCACCACTTAAATATATTTCACAAAGACTGGAGTTGGTTTCATTCGGGTTAGGGAGCGTTTAGATGCATATTCAACATTTTTTACCAAATGAGCCTTTATCTACAACAATACTGCTACATGTGTAACCCTTGTTTGAAAGTACAGTGCAGCAAAGCAGGAAAGGCTCTTTTTATAAGAAAAGCAGTAAATGTGCATAGAAAACAAAAAGGTCACATAATATATACAGATGTAAAATGAAAGGTAAAATGCTCCCACATACATATTTCACTTTGAAAAAGTTAGTATATTGATCGAGCAAATTTCTAGAAATAAAATTGCTGGGTCAAGGAATATGTGCATTTACATTTTGACATATTCCCCAGCATCCCCATGAAGAGTTTGTACCGATGGATATCCTTATAGGAGAGTATAAGATGGCCTGTTTCTCCACATTCTTGACCACATTGTATGTTATTAAATATTTTAATCTTTGTCAATCTGATAGATGAAAAATGACATCTTACCTTTGAGTAAGTTGAATATCTTTTCACGTTGATAAGCCACATAAGTTTCTTTTTTTCTAAACTGAAAATTCTTACCTTTCTCCTTTCCCATTTTTCTTTGATTCATCTTCATTTCTTGATTTTTAAGAGCCCTTTTTAAAAATTAAAAAATTAAAAAAGCTACTTTTTTATCATGTGTGCTGAAAGTATTTTCCCAGTTTGCTCTCATTTCTGCCATGCAAAGATGTTTAATTCTTATCGATTTAAACTTATCATTTATTTCCTATCTGGCTTTTGTGTTCAGTATCTTGCTGAGGAAGGACTTCACCATTTGAGGGTTTTCTTCTCTTGTTCTCTTCTAGTACTTTATCAGTTTCACTCTTTAAATATATAAATACTTAAATCTTTGACCTGTCTCATGGAAGGAATGATACAGCTTTATTTTTTCTCAAAATGATTAATTATTTCAAAAACATTTATTTGAATAATCTGTATTTTCCTCTCTAGTTTGAAGTATTCCTTTATTATATACTAAATATCTATATGAGTTTTCTTGGATAGTTAAGCTTATTTCTAGACTCTGTGCCATTTATTGTTTTGTCTTTTTAGCCAGAACACTGATTAATGGCTACAGTTCTTAATTTTAATATACTTTCAAGCCAGCTTGTCAAGTTCTGAAAAAATGGAGCTCAAGTGAGCAAAAGAGAGAGAAAATGAAAAGAACCTTAGTATTGTGGTCAAGATCACTTTTAATTGATCAATTTAGAGTGAATTAATATCTCTATGGTATGAAATATTCCAACTCAAGCTGATGGTATAGTTTCTATTTAAGTTTTCTTTATAGAAATAGAGTTTTAAAGTTTTCTTTATGTATCTTAAGCATTTTGTTATGTTTATTTCAGATATTTAAATTTTTATTTTTATAAATGGAATATGCCTGATTCTTATAGAACTATCAATGGCTTTTCTTATGGCAAGTTATATCTACTATTTATTAATAATTTTTATTGGCTACTGCAGTCTGTCAAATGAATTTTTGGCACCTGTACAAAAATGGTCAAATGACTCTTCTCCTTTGACCTATTACTATGGTGAATGACATTTTTTTTAAAGATTTTATTTTATTTATTTATTCGAGAGAGAGAGAGAAACAGCATGAGAGGGGAGAGGGTCAGAGGGAGAAGCAGGCTCCCCGCTGAGCCGGGAGCCCATGTGGGACTCGATCCCAGGACTCCAGGACCATGACCTGAGCTGAAGGCAGTCGCTTAACCAACTGAGCCCCCCAGGCGCCCTATGGTGAATGATATTAATAGATTTACTACTATAGAACCATCCTTGCATTGCTTGCATAGAGTAGAATGTATTATGCTATGAATGCCCTGCTGCTAATGTTTTAGTTGAGACCAATCCCAAGTTTTCAGAACAAGCAAAAGCTGCCACATTTGGTTTATTCTCTGCTTTATACTTAGCACATAATACCAAGCCCTGTGCCTGAAGCAGAAAAACTCAATTAATATTTGTGAAAAGCAGGGTGGTTCCATGAGTCACTTGATTTAATTCTCTCTTGACTCTTCTGGTCTGTTCTAGAAAGAGAATCCATGACTAAGAGCAGCATAAAGGTCGATGAGTTGGTCATGTGAGGATGCATCCAGGTTCTTTGAAAAATTCTTTCTGTGTTCACATGATTTTTTTTTGATTACTCATAACCTTTTTGGGTCCATTCTCCCCTGTTTTGACTAGACATGTTTTACATCTTGAGCAATCCTCCAGACATCAGCAAAGACATCTCTCCCAAGCCTAAGTTTTCAGAACAAGCTGTTTTGCATTACTGTGAGGCCCAGCTAGGGTGTCTGACCAAACCCATGTGAAGTGGAGAACAGAGCTTGAGCTGGACCTGCCAAATTCCTGTGTTGGCTCAGTGGCCCCAACTTAATTGGCATAGCTAAATTATCTGGACAGGGCTTTAGGCAGTGGCCCAGGACCCCACCAATATAATTCCTGTAGGCACCTCTCTTTCACTCTTCCCGTTGGCTTCCAGCAATGGCAAATGAAATCTCCTGTCCTTTTGTGCTCCATGACCATCACCATTAACATCTCCAAAAAGCTCAGTGGCCTGCATGTGCAGACCAATTCTCTAAATGAAGACACACATGCAAACCACAAGAGTAGAAGAAAGATAGGAAAAAGGTGGCTTTGTGTCTTAACAGCTGTGATGATAATGCTGCTGATGAGCAATGACTATGACCGATCTGCTCACCTACATTCAATCAGGTACTCCTTCATTTTCTTGTCTACCATGGTGTTTCTTTTCCAAACTTTCCCTATGGCTTCTGTCTTATGGCCACAAAATTGATGCAAAATCTTATAAAGCTTCCATATATCTCCTTTTCCCTTTTCCACATATTCTATATTTCTATCTAATTGTCCCCTTTAGATGTTCCTTATGGCCAGTTGTAACAACTATTTGATTTCAGGCAATATTCATATGAGTTGTACCCAAACATACTCAATTACATTGACTGCCCAGTTGAAAATTCTATTTCCAGCTTGATTTATTGTTTATTATTTCTGATTCAATAAATGGCATATTTAAGGAAATCAGATCAAAACACTAGTTTATTGGCTTTCACATCATCAACCCTCTTATAGCTAGTAAAGGGTCAGTTCCTACTGCTGACTACATGAATAGCTTATGATACTAGCCTAGTTTGATGCTAATTTCCTCCTTAGGTAGAGAACCACACAAATTCTAGGACAGGTACCTTAATGTCAACTGTGTTGACATCTGTTTGTGGACTTGAGAGTCTGAACGCCTTTCTCTATAAAGTCAAAGTGAAATGCATGATTGCGTTGGTTATTGGGATAATTAAAGCCGCAAATAACTCTTAGCAAGGATATCCTGATAAACTGGTGAATTCAGAGCCAATCAGAGTTATTTGGCCTTTAAACTATACTTTTAGATAAGAATTATCTACTTTGGTCATGTGGATCACGTTAGCTAAAAGGTTTCCAAATTTTTGCTTCTCTTTGGGGTACAGACTTGGTATGGGACTTCTTAGTATTCTCCCCTTACATCTTCCATTTAAACAGGAAATACAACCAGCAGATGATCCCTATTGAATTGCTCCTGCTTCAAAGATGAGGTTTTGCTGTACAGCACCAACTCTCACTTTTTCCACATTACATAATTCTCTGCTCCCCAGCATCTCCATGCTGTCATCATATAAGTAGAACCAGGAGCATGGTTTGGTTAATGCTTCGTGTTGATATTGATGGACTACGACTAGCAGGTTCCTTGTTGCCTGGCAACCAAGGAAAATGCCTCCGCCTACTGAACTCACTATGGGTAGCACTTGCACAAATGCAGCTCCATCACTGAATGGATTATTGTTGACTTATTCCTGATGATTCCCAGCCAGCTTTAGTGCCTTCAGTCCATTCTGATGAAGCTTCTGATTGAAGGCAAAAACTGTGCTGTTTATCCCCCTCATAGTCTGAAGTTTAATCATAAAGTGCCACAAATTAATCCAAATGTCCTTATTTAATAACTCTGTTGTCACTGAATCTGGGACCAGGCAACTCAACATAGAGTCCTTGACGGAGAATTAGAACCCACTTGCTCATCATCCTCAGTACGGGAGACGAACCATGAGAGACTATGGACTCCGGGAATCAAACTGAAGGTTTTAGAGGGGAGAAGGGTTGGGGGAGTGGGTGAGCCCAGTGATGGGTATTAAGGAGGGCACGTATTGCATGGACCACTGGGTGTTATATGCAAACAACGAAACATGGAACACTACATCAAAAACTAATGATGTATGGTAACTGTATGGTAACTAACATAGCATAATAAAAAAAATTATAAAAATAAAATGTACTTGGTGACTATTTTTTTTGCCATCAATTTTGTTTTATAAGTTTCATAAAAGTTAAGTTTCCACAAGAGCAATTAACTTACTTCCTTTGTGGTAAGCACTTAATATATATTATCCTTTTTAATCATCATAACAGTATGAGGAAAATATTAATAGTATCCCCATTTTTTAGATAAGAAAGCTGAATTTTCATGAGATTTTGCTGTTGAAACAAAAGCACGATATGGTTAAGTAACCGAGCTGTGGATCAAATACAGATTCACCAGATTGTAAAGCGTGTGTACATTACGCCGCCTCACGAGATTAAGAGCCAGTGACACAAATAATACATTTATTTCTAAAAACACATCCTGTTTGCCAATCAAAATAATTAGCAAAATGACCAGCTTTCAAAATTTTCAACTCTGAAGGACCACTCACAAAGACCGAGCATGGGAACAGATCAGGTCTCTGGGTAAACTAGAAGCAGATGCTGGACCTCTGCAAGTATACTGATCACCTCAAAAGTAAATCAGAGAAAACAATCTAAAGGAAGTTCAATTTTATTTCCTTGCAGTTAAAGTAATATTACTGAATGTTTACAATGTACCTCATCATCAAAACCAGCCTTCCCTGACATAACTACTTTGTTATCCATATCTAAGGTCGATTAACTGGAATTCTACTTGAAGGAAACTGAAACTCAGCAGCTTTTTCTAAGTTACCCGGTGAATAAGCAGTGAAATGGAAATTTAAACTCAGGATTGTCCAGCTCAGAAGACAGTCTTTGGGTTTTTTGGATTTACACATCAGAAAAGAAAACCTGCTGGCAAGATACTTTGACATTGTACAAAGAGGGAACCTTCTTAACGTTCTAGAGTTACCTATGTAGCCACAGAGTGTTGCTAACAATCAAAACAGTTATGATAATGACCACAGGGGTTAACATTTCCAAATATTTTACCGTCTGGTTCCTGACCCACTGCTAAGCACTTGGCACAGAACATCATTGCGTTGAAGCCTCACAGCTACGCCGGGCTGCCCATACCTGTAATATCCCCATTTTCTAGCGGAGGAAAATGAAATTGCCCCAGGGCACATGGAGTTGGCTTAGCATCCCAATCAGTCAAGCTCACACCCCAGCTTTCATCCTGACAGTCACTGCTCCTGAGAGCCTGCAGATCCACAGCATCCCCTAAGTCTCCCTAAGGAAGTGTGAGAAGATTTTTGGCTCTCTCTGCTATTGAAAAGGCACTCCTCTTTCAAGGATACTTTAGTCTGTGTGGACCCGCCTCGGTACTGGGCACAATACTGGGAGAGAGACAGAGAGAGAGAGAGAGCCCCTGTGGATAGGCAGCAGCCAGAGAGAGGCAGGCCATACTTGTTCGCCTTAACCAAGGAGGGACAAATTCACACTGGGCAATAGGGTGACATTGTCCAAAGCACAGAGACAAGTGAGATTGAGAGCCAGCAAGAAAGAGGGAGTTTTATGGTGTGCTGTCTGCCTGACCCATTGACCAAGCACCCTGGTTTGGCAGGCACTCCCTGATGCAGCTAAGTAGAGCCAAGCACAGTATCCCAAGTGTGCAGCCACACGAGCTGAGCCTACTTAGTGCTCTCGCAAACCATTACAGTTTAAAGTGGAATGGAAATTATCTTGTGAACACTGGTTCTGTTGTTGTGAAATCATCTGTGCTTGACTCACTGAAGGAGGCTTGAAGGTCCAAGAGGTGCGTGACCAAGATTTATGTTTCAATGTTTCTGTCCCTGCTGACCCGAAGTGAGAGAACAGGGCAACAAAAGGTGACATTATATCCCAGGGGCCAGAGCATGCCCTTTGTTACTTTGTTGGTTTAGGATGCGGTAGCCAGATAGCCGAGCTTATTAAAATTGTTTGATATGAAGCCACAAGTGGTTTCTGGGTGAGACATAAGGAACTCCCTTATTAGTTAAGTGGACAAAGTTCAGTGCTTAGGCTTGGTAACATTTGCTGTCTTGCTCAAAGAATTGCTATGCTCATTTCTGGTTTCTTATTTGTTCAAGACCAGTAGCGTCAAGGGAACTCCTCAGTTCATAGGAGCTCCTGAGAGACGCTTACAGGGCATCTTTGGGGTCAGGGGTTCAGGCTGACCTGTCAGGCTCCAGGCAGGCCCTTGCCACACCCATAGCAGCAAGCACCTTCTCTTTCCTGTTTTATGAAGTGGGGTCCTGTTGGGAACACCTGTTGTTTTAACACCACCTTTCTTTCAGGGAGCACCCTGGTTTTCTTTAGAAATCTGCCACTCTCTGTCCATTTGTCTTGGATGATGTGGACTCCTCTACCAGATGCAGGAACAGACGTCTACAAGACTCAGGCCGAACCCACCAGTGTCTCTGATTCATCTCATCCCACAGGCAGTCCAGGATAGGGCTCTTGACCTAACCGGACCAATGAGCCTGAGCTTGCCCAAGCCCTCATCTAGCCCTGCCCCTTTCCAGCTCATGATATGGCCTGAGCCACAGACTCCCCATCTGTAACCTAGGGATGACACTCTTTATGCTTAGAACTGTGCCTGGCGGGCACTATACATTTTATGAAACATGAGCCATTGTTTATGAACCTGGAAGCACAATCTATTGCTCAGTTTTATTAGATCCTTCCTAATTTTTCCACTGAACAGTTACCCTAAATGCCCTCTATAACTTCCCTTCCCTCTCAAAAAAAAAAAATAACAGCACTTCCTCCTTTTCAAGCCAATTATCTCTCCACCCACTGAAACCCCTATCCAATTTGCTTTCACTTCTCCTCCTTCTCATTCCTGTTCTTCGCTCTGTGTGAATGTGGGACCTAGAGAAATTTTGCCTTCTGCTAGACACTCGATGCTCACAATACCACATTGCCCACTGCGATGCTTCTCCAGCATTTTGTCCACCTCTACCTCAAGACGAAATAGTCCTTTTGTAACACCATCTTGCAGGTATAACGACGCTTAGGTACAAGGCCCGCTTTCCTGGCTGAAATTCCAGCTCTTTACAGCATTACTTTCCCTTCAGTTCACTTCAGTTTGGCCCTCTGCACATTTTCCAAAGCCCCTCCCCCAATCCTTTTATTCTGAGGAAGTTGACAGAGGCAGACAAGGCAGGGAAAAACAGAGACGCTCTGAAAAAAAAAAAAAAGGGCTCCTGTGTCTTGTAAAAAGTTGCAGCTCCCTGAGGACATGACATTTAATATCTTGAAAAAGGCAGAGAGGGGTAGACCGAAGAATGCCTCTGACGGTGAGACAAGAAAAAGGAGACGTGTGTTTGAGCCTGGGAAGGGGAGAAGCCAGATGGCCATTGAAGAACCAGAATCCAGTGTCGCTCATAGCCCCCTCCCCCTCAAGGAGGTGGTGGGATGTGGAAGGGGTAGGTGGCCTGGTAGGTCTGAGGAGGATGACCCTGGGCAGAGGTTCTCCAGGCTCGGCAACATCCCCATGGCAACGGTGGGGCATGACTGTGGAGAGACTACAGAACTTGAAGAGAATTCCAGGCCTGGATGGTGAGGATGTCAGCAGCAACCATGATGAACTGGCAGAGGGGTATGAATTTAGCCTCCTTTGTCACCCAAGGAGGGGAGCACCCCAACCATGACAGACATTAGCCTCCCTGCCATGCTGGCTGGCAGGAGGCAGACTTTAACTGAAATGAAGCACAGGAAAGGGATGAGGCCTGCACATAGCTTGCATCCTGCAGTGTGCTCTGGGATTGAGCCCCACATCTTGACACCAGCAGCTTCCTTTGGGGCTCCAGTAGGTGTGCACATTTCAGTGCAGGGCTACAGCAGAATGCAGACACACAGACCCTCTCTAGGGTAAGACAGCTTCATCTGAGGCCCCAGGATTAGCCCTCAGTGTGGGTCAGAGTGCCAATAGCCAAAATAGATCCTTTTGGGGGGAAAAATCACTTCCCTACCCCCAGGAAATTGATCCAACATCACCCATCTGGAATTTTCTGAAGCAAAACCCACTCATCAATGTCAAAACCAGAATGAGAGGAAATTTTCTGAAGAAACACCCTCCCGTCCTCCCATGTCATAGGTGAAAAACAGCCAGCTTTGTTTTCTTTGCTTGTGAAGGGAGAAAAAAAATTTTAAAAACCCAGGGTGGATCATGATGCTGAGTCTCAAGTATCCTCATTTCCAGATGCCTTTATAGTTCCCAAGTTGACCCATCAAACTGAGTTACAACCCTATTAAAATGCCACTCTCTCTCTCTCTCTGTATATATATATATATATATA